>NC_064890.1:37565294-37569235 GCF_929443795.1 Astur gentilis | reverse complement strand
CTAACCCTAACCCTAACCCTAACCCTAACCCTAACCCTAACCCTAACCCTAACCCTAACCCCCTAACCCTAACCCTAACCCTAACCCTAACCCTAACCCTAAACCCTAACCCTAACCCTAACCCTAACCCTAACCCCTAACCCTAACCCTAACCCTAACCCTAACCCTAACCCTAACCCTAACCCTAACCCTAACCCCTAACCCTAACCCTAACCCTAACCCTAACCCTAACCCTAACCCTAACCCTAACCCTAACCCCTAACCCTAACCCTAACCCTAACCCTAACCCTAACCCTAACCCTAACCCTAACCCTAACCCTAACCCTAACCCTAACCCTAACCCTAACCCTAACCCTAACCCTAACCCTAACCCTAACCCTAACCCTAACCCTAACCCTAACCCTAACCCTAACCCTAACCCCTAACCCTAACCCTAACCCTAACCCTAACCCTAACCCTAACCCTAACCCTAACCCTAACCCTAACCCTAACCCTAACCCTAACCCTAACCCTAACCCTAACCCTAACCCTAACCCTAACCCTAACCCTAACCCTAACCCTAACCCTAACCCTAACCCTAACCCTAACCCTAACCCTAACCCTAACCCTAACCCTAACCCTAACCCTAACCCTAACCCTAACCCTAACCCTAACCCTAACCCTAACCCTAACCCTAACCCTAACCCTAACCCTAACCCTAACCCTAACCCTAACCCTAACCCTAACCCTAACCCTAACCCTAACCCTAACCCTAACCCTAACCCTAACCCTAACCTAACCCTAACCCTAACCCTAACCCTAACCCTAACCCTAACCCTAACCCTAACCCTAACCCTAACCCTAACCCTAACCCTAACCCTAACCCTAACCCTAACCCTAACCCTAACCCTAACCCTAACCCTAACCCTAACCCTAACCCTAACCCTAACCCTAACCCTAACCCTAACCCTAACCCTAACCCTAACCCTAACCCTAACCCTAACCCTAACCCTAACCCTAACCCTAACCCTAACCCTAACCCTAACCCTAACCCTAACCCTAACCCTAACCCTAACCCTAACCCTAACCCTAACCCTAACCCTAACCCTAACCCCTAACCCTAACCCTAACCCTAACCCTAACCCTAACCCTAACCCTAACCCTAACCCTAACCCTAACCCTAACCCTAACCTAACCCTAACCCTAACCCTAACCCTAACCCTAACCCTAACCCTAACCCTAACCCTAACCCTAACCCTAACCCTAACCCTAACCCTAACCCTAACCCTAACCCTAACCCTAACCCTAACCCTAACCCTAACCCTAACCCTAACCCTAACCCTAACCCTAACCCTAACCCTAACCCTAACCCTAACCCTAACCCTAACCCTAACCCTAACCCTAACCCTAACCCTAACCCTAACCCTAACCCTAACCCTAACCCTAACCCTAACCCTAACCCTAACCCTAACCCTAACCCTAACCCTAACCCTAACCCCCTAACCCTAACCCTAACCCTAACCCTAACCCTAACCCTAACCCTAACCCTAACCCTAACCCTAACCCTAACCCTAACCCTAACCCTAACCCTAACCCTAACCCTAACCCTAACCCTAACCCTAACCCTAACCCTAACCCTAACCCTAACCCTAACCCTAACCCTAACCCTAACCCTAACCCTAACCCTAACCCTAACCCTAACCCTAACCCTAACCCTAACCCTAACCCTAACCCTAACCCTAACCCTAACCCTAACCCTAACCCTAACCCTAACCCTAACCCTAACCCTAACCCTAACCCTAACCCTAACCCTAACCCTAACCCTAACCCTAACCCTAACCCTAACCCTAACCCTAACCCTAACCCTAACCCTAACCCTAACCCTAACCCTAACCCTAACCCTAACCCTAACCCTAACCCTAACCCTAACCCTAACCCTAACCCTAACCCTAACCCTAACCCTAACCCTAACCCTAACCCTAACCCTAACCCTAACCCTAACCCTAACCCTAACCCTAACCCTAACCCTAACCCTAACCCTAACCCTAACCCTAACCCTAACCCTAACCCTAACCCTAACCCTAACCCTAACCCTAACCCTAACCCTAACCCTAACCCTAACCCTAACCCTAACCCTAACCCTA
This sequence comes from Astur gentilis, assembly GCF_929443795.1. Taxonomy (NCBI): domain Eukaryota; kingdom Metazoa; phylum Chordata; class Aves; order Accipitriformes; family Accipitridae; genus Astur; species Astur gentilis. Next base: position 37,567,112 of record NC_064890.1, on the reverse strand, counting down.
ACCCTAACCCTAACCCTAACCCTAACCCTAACCCTAACCCTAACCCTAACCCTAACCCTAACCCTAACCCTAACCCTAACCCTAACCCTAACCCTAACCCTAACCCTAACCCTAACCCTAACCCTAACCCTAACCCTAACCCTAACCCTAACCCTAACCCTAACCCTAACCCTAACCCTAACCCTAACCCTAACCCTAACCCTAACCCTAACCCTAACCCTAACCCTAACCCTAACCCTAACCCTAACCCTAACCCTAACCCTAACCCTAACCCTAACCCTAACCCTAACCCTAACCCTAACCCTAACCCTAACCCTAACCCTAACCCTAACCCTAACCCTAACCCTAACCCTAACCCTAACCCTAACCCTAACCCTAACCCTAACCCTAACCCTAACCCTAACCCTAACCCTAACCCTAACCCTAACCCTAACCCTAACCCTAACCCTAACCCTAACCCTAACCCTAACCCTAACCCTAACCCTAACCCTAACCCTAACCCTAACCCTAACCCTAACCCTAACCCTAACCCTAACCCTAACCCTAACCCTAACCCTAACCCTAACCCTAACCCTAACCCTAACCCTAACCCTAACCCTAACCCTAACCCTAACCCTAACCCTAACCCTAACCCTAACCCTAACCCTAACCCTAACCCTAACCCTAACCCTAACCCTAACCCTAACCCTAACCCTAACCCTAACCCTAACCCTAACCCTAACCCTAACCCTAACCCTAACCCTAACCCTAACCCTAACCCTAACCCTAACCCTAACCCTAACCCTAACCCTAACCCTAACCCTAACCCTAACCCTAACCCTAACCCTAACCCTAACCCTAACCCTAACCCTAACCCTAACCCTAACCCTAACCCTAACCCTAACCCTAACCCTAACCCTAACCCTAACCCTAACCCTAACCCTAACCCTAACCCTAACCCTAACCCTAACCCTAACCCTAACCCTAACCCTAACCCTAACCCTAACCCTAACCCTAACCCTAACCCTAACCCTAACCCTAACCCTAACCCTAACCCTAACCCTAACCCTAACCCTAACCCTAACCCTAACCCTAACCCTAACCCTAACCCTAACCCTAACCCTAACCCTAACCCTAACCCTAACCCTAACCCTAACCCTAACCCTAACCCTAACCCTAACCCTAACCCTAACCCTAACCCTAACCCTAACCCTAACCCTAACCCTAACCCTAACCCTAACCCTAACCCTAACCCTAACCCTAACCCTAACCCTAACCCTAACCCTAACCCTAACCCTAACCCTAACCCTAACCCTAACCCTAACCCTAACCCTAACCCTAACCCTAACCCTAACCCTAACCCTAACCCTAACCCTAACCCTAACCCTAACCCTAACCCTAACCCTAACCCTAACCCTAACCCTAACCCTAACCCTAACCCTAACCCTAACCCTAACCCTAACCCTAACCCTAACCCTAACCCTAACCCTAACCCTAACCCTAACCCTAACCCTAACCCTAACCCTAACCCTAACCCTAACCCTAACCCTAACCCTAACCCTAACCCTAACCCTAACCCTAACCCTAACCCTAACCCTAACCCTAACCCTAACCCTAACCCTAACCCTAACCCTAACCCTAACCCTAACCCTAACCCTAACCCTAACCCTAACCCTAACCCTAACCCTAACCCTAACCCTAACCCTAACCCTAACCCTAACCCTAACCCTAACCCTAACCCTAACCCTAACCCTAACCCTAACCCTAACCCTAACCCTAACCCTAACCCTAACCCTAACCCTAACCCTAACCCTAACCCTAACCCTAACCCTAACCCTA